>NC_068358.1:29990285-30018164 GCF_020536995.1 Dreissena polymorpha | reverse complement strand
GAATAATCCCGCGTATTGTCCACCAACTGAACTCTGGTTGGAACCTAAAAGAAAAGATGGGCATCAGACAGCTATGCTGTTCTTTGTTTAAGTATTTTTGTATTTAAAAATAAAATTTAAACGATTTAATAACGACTCAAACAGTCTCATTGGTGCCATGTTGAAATGTGAACGTGCTCTCATTTATTCGTAAAATATGCATATGTCTGGGGCTCGCCTACCCTCGCCAATTATGCATAGGGCCTAGTTGCTTATTCGTCTTTACTTTCCAATTAGCGTTCAGCCGAGAGGCTTTCTCGTCTTCTCTCGTATTGCCGATCGGCGTGCTCGCTTTCACTATCATAAAGTACTGTTATATGTATTTGTTCTAAACATCGGTTCAGGCTCCGTCCTTTGATTGAAAAGGAAATCATCGATTTGAATTAATAGTCAGCAAAAAACGCTGTATTTACTTAACTTATTTGAAATATGTGTCAATATTATTTACTTCAACACATGAGAATGTGATTAGCTGTAAATTGTGTTAAATTATACTATGTATTATGAGAAGTTCAGTAATTATCCGTACCTGGAAACTAACTGAACAATAAAACATGTATGTGTTTTGTCTAATGCGCACAGGACACATGCACTAAGACATGCAACACAAACATGATTTAAATTAAATTTTTTGAAAAACCATGTTAAGCCAAAGAAAATTTAATGTATATCTACTAAAATGAAATTGTGTTTATTTGCCTGATTTACAATTTGTTTTCACACATAATGTTATAAAGGACTGCACAGATAAGAAAACCCATGAATGCAACAAATATCATTAAACAAACATTTAAACCAAAATAAAAATGTATCTACATTTCATGGAACGCTAATTTTATTTTACCAACTGAATAGAGAAATAGCTGAACTTATTTAACTCAACCAGCTTAACCCATTTGTGCCTAGTGGACTCTCCCATCCTTCTAAATTGGCTCAATTTATTTCCAAAATTAGGGATGTCAAGTATATTTATTTCTATATTTAGACTATTTTTTTAATAGAAATTCCTTTAAGCAAACAGCGCAGACCCTGATCATCTGGGTCTATGCTGTTTGCCAAGGCCTTTTTTTCTAGACGCAAGGCATATATGGGTTAAATATTTGAGTGGGTTTATTTCTGAAAACACGCATATGAATATACTGATTTGGTGCCTCATGCAGGAAATTAAGTGTATAAATGGATAAAATCAAACGTATTTTAATAACTAACAACACCCAAACCCATTATGAATATAAATCCTACAAATCACCGTATTTATTTAAAAAATGTTTTTATGACTTACGCCCAAAAGTGATGCCATTAATTATCAATTCAAGTGTTGGAAACAGTTTTAATCGGATAACAATTTGAAAATATTGTGTTCATTCGACGTAATTAAGTTAAGGTGGTGCAGACTTGTATTTTAAAAATTGCTTTCATGTTTGAAATATCAAATACTCATTTTTCGTTAATGGCTATATTTCTTCAGCGAAACAAATTTGCATCAAATGTTTACATTTTTGAAAAGTGGATAAATACGTTCAAATGATAAACGTGTTTGATTTCATGTGCAATAAAAGCATTTTCATTAACTAAGCATTTAATCGGTTTGAATAAATAGTTATGCCAATCTGAATCCCTTTTTTATAAATAATTTTTGCGAGTTACAACCAATTATTTTTCACTATTCTAGCAGTTGCAGTATACATTTCGCAGTGACGTATTACCTTAAAGAGTTCATCTCTTACAGAATTTAAATAATTTAAATGACTTGTGCACATGCACTTTGCTACATGGTTTCAATACATCAACTGCAGTTCAATTGACTTTAAAAAAAATAATTATTTGCGTTTAAATGAGAATATTTGTGTTCAACGTATAGTTGTGCTATTTTAACCTACATCTTGACGATTTCGAGAGGGATATACCCAGTTCATGTTAAGCATAGACTTGTTTGCTGAAAAAACATTCTTGAATACATTTTATTTTGTGCTGGGGAAAGGCAATTAACCATTGATGCTTTTTACTGCTCATAACAATTCTCCCGTAACAAAAAATAGCGCAGACATATGTCGGCGTTATATTTGGAAGTTCAATCTAAAGTGTTTATAATTTATAAATCACGACACATTGAACGCGTTGAAGACGTAAATGAAGAGTGAAACCATTACCTGCATTCGAAAACGTCCGTAAAAATAATGGGTCGTATAATGATAAAGCACAAACGCTCGTAATATTAGAAATTTAATAACATTTATTATCAACAACATATATATAACTATATTAAATTTACTAATGCCAAAAAACAGCTAATATGTTGTGCCTGAATCGCTTTGAAAGGATGGGACCACCGTGGTATATCAGATCAACGAAGATTGCATCTATACGTTTACCAGGCTGTCGCGTTATGTGATTAACAAACACTTATTCATAACTTTTAATATTAAGGTTTTTAACATTAAGGCATTAGTTTGCCTTTATAATCTATCGTCGCATTTATGTCAATAGCGACACATGTTCGTTACTTGGTCGTTAAGATGATCGCCGTTTAAGTCATGTTCACAACGACTTCAATATGGTCGTGGATACGATGTTCTGTCCAATGCCAGTGTAAGTCATACCATTATACAATTATGAGGCCGCGACCGCTAGCTTCGTGTTGAAAACCGCACGAGATCACCAAACCATGTATACTTTTACCATAACCCTTCATTAAAAGTCCATAAACACTTAAAGTCAACGAATATTTCGTACAATATTCCGAAAAATAAAGTGACTGGTAGCACAGATTTAATAAGTTACAAAATGCTCTGTTTTGTTGTTGTGTTTGTGGAACAATATATTTAACACATTTTTATTTATCATGTAAGTGTTCGTGTGTCGTTTGAAAAGATATCGTTGCGGGAATTAAACTGGAATATATTGTGCCACAAAATAAATAAAAACGAGCATTTTTATCTTGTTACATCTATGCTACCATAGCACATCTAGCTTTAAAGTTTTGGCTATTGCTTTAAGGAACACTGTCTTGTTATGGGTAAACTTTATTTTACGAAATGTTTTGCAAAATTTTCATTGATTTTTAGTATAGAATTTACTTCAATAGCATGATGCATACAACTTGTGAAGGTACAACAAGGTACTTGTATGAGTCGTACAAATTATTAAACAACGAATAACTAAGAGGCATGTACATTGTGACAACGTAAATCATATCAAATCTCCATAAGGTTTGCAAGAGAATCGTTCTCACGCGTTTTGATAATGAAATTGCGTTTACCAGTGGTATACCTGCAATATTCTTAAGTAATCGTTTAAAGCTAAGAAGCAATAAAAACTATCCGTCCATTTTATGTCTTAAAAATTCAATATTATCAGCTATTTCGTCGCCGAATTAACATAATGTCGATTAATTTACTGTTCATTTTATGTCTTACATTATATTTTTAACGATGTTCGACGCCGAGTTATGTCGATTTATCAACTACTTAATTTGGTTAGACAGGCGTTTATAATGATTATTTAATAATTATGCAAGACATATTACGAAAATATTTTTTTTATCTGCCTATTTTAATGTAGGCCTGCTGTGTGATTCTTGTTACCAAATTTCATTCAACTCGACTAATGAGCATTTAAATGTGGTAAACGAGTAAAGTTGCGCTATGAAAACATTTTAAACTCATTATACTTTTCATAAAAATAAACGTACTATCGTACAATTGCATTGTAGCCATCGTACTATTGCACTATGACATTGTCGCCTTCTGGATTGTAATGTGTTACTACGATGGCAATAACGGTATTCCGTAGATATCTCTTTCTTTTCAATATTTGATCCAGATTTAAATTTTAGACCACAGATTATAAAAGAGCAATACCTACATATTTTTGACTAAGCGTTCCAAACAAATAGGCCAACTTGCAAATAGGTTAACAATATTAAATCGGCTAACAATCGGCTCCAAGAAACTGATAAATACACACACATGTGATAAGCCACTCTACTTTTTCACCCAAACAAGGTATATAACTTTGTCACAAATAGTGTAAAATTGAAGTCTTACTAGTATCCCTTCTTTAATAACAATATCGGTATGAAACGGTGCGACCCAATTGAACAATTGCCAGCGATGTTCTATCTTTATGTTATGATTTGTGTTTGTGTCGTTTCGTTTCATGAAAGTCGTGAAGTAATTCGAAAGTAAAAAAAAAACCGCATATGTTTAAATTGATAATAAAATCTAGTATAAAGTCATAACGTGTATAGAACCTCTACAATACTTGAGACTAAAGATACATGTATTAACAAGGGAACGGCTACATTGGCATGGAAACGGCTACATTGCCAAACAGTAAGTCAATAGGAAGATCTAAATGTGGACAGATGATGTGAGTGTAGTGAATGTTAAATTGAAGTATCAAGTAAGTTAATTAAGTAGAATTCACGGAAAACAAACGGTCAATTTTGATTTTCTAATAATGTTCACCAGAAAATTAGTCGAAGATGAAAAGAAGGTAAATATCAAGGTAAAATGGGTTAAGATAAGGCGAATGTGTAGATAGTTATACGTTGAAAAGATGGTTTATTAATGTTAGACGGAATGTGTATTTTGGGGTAACCAATAAATATGTTCATCTGAATTGCTGTAAGCCTTTCAGTAGGTAACTTTCAAGGTGAAATTGAAAATAATGTAAGGTTATGCAGGTATTTTGATAAACTACAATACTACATCCCTGCATGTTTCAAACTTTGCAACACGTCTTATAGATGTAACTAAAGCCTTACGTGTTGGGTTAACGTCGCAGTGACTCTTTAATGAACTTAAGGTTTTACAATTTTACAGTTGTACTAAATGTTTTCATCCATATTTTTTAATCAGTTGATCGTAAGCTGTGCACCAGAATTCTATGTTGCTAGTAATTACCTATTGTCATAAATCACATAGGTAGGTGACACGTTTTAAGACAATGAACACAAAACTTGAATCCATGAACCCAAAGGTTGAGACTTATTGCGAAGACATTTTATGTCATTCTCTATCACTCTATATATTAAGTTAATACTAATAACTTTAACTAATTTTTCGCGAAGCAATAAATTAAGTTAACTAGTAAACATTTTTATGAATATTTTGTTTGTACTTAAACGAATAACCTCGCAGCTGAACACGGGGATGCTTAAACACATTTGCACCTTTTCCCGTTTTCCAATTATGTAATTGTAAGTTTCCAGATGCGAATAGTTTTTTTTAAACCTCAATAGTGTTGTGAGTACTCTTCATTTCATTTATTTGTATTATGCACATTGGCACAAAATGTAAATATAATAGACTGGGCAAATACAGTTTATATAACGTCTTCACACAACTAAGATCAAAACACAACTCGTTTTGCATTGGGCAAGACTTCCGATCAGTTTATTGACAACATACATCCACGAATATTAAATATTCGTACTATATAACAATCAAGTATAATCGTAGGATACCGGTAACATGACAGTACAAATTTTGATCTATAAATTTTATAACACAGTATAAATATGATTTGTATACACCACTTCTATTCTAATATCCTTAATTGGTGTTTTCAAGGCAAGGATAAAAACCAGAGATAGAAGTTCATCAGAAGCCCTCTGTAAAATAACTCTGGATAACAGTACCCGAAAACAACCAATATACCAATATTAAGATGTGAACATTGTGTAACACAAACATAACGTGTCATTTTAGCCAACTTATTAATGCGGTTCGAATTTAAAAAAGTAAAAGTTTACTGATCGAAGTCTAGTGTAGAACTGACCAAACAATGAACACCCCGTGCACATTCCCGCCTATGTCCGCCTGAGTGCCAATCACTCACGTGACAACCACACGCATGACAAACCACACATTCACCTGTTTTGTGCGGTGCGTTATATTTAGACATACGTTCTGTGCTATACTCCGTAACGCACAGAACTAAAAAATAATAACAGAGTCACATCATTTTCAAGAAACAACGGTAAATTACCACGTTCAAGACGGAAGGTGCAAACATAAAACATGCAGAATTAAATATTGACTAAATTAAATATTGACTGACCTTTGTTATGCATAGAAGTATTTTGGACCAAATTTAAGAATGATAAGATGTTAACTTGTCAGAAATTATTATTTATTTTCACTCAGATTACTGAGTACTTTTTTGTATAGTATAAAGTATACCGAGTGAACATCCCTTCCCATGGATGAATGACACTCTGCAGCACACAGCAGACCCGACTAGGGGATTTCTGTATCGTCGTACCTCATTTACCCCCAACTGCCAAACCGGTCAAGGGATTGATGATGATCGTATGCACCCGCTTTTACTTGCAATAAAAACATGTTCAACATCCCATTTGTTTTTGCAAATTAAAAATGCATAGATGACGATGCTTACCTCGACCGAAGCAATAATATGCCCTGTGAAATTGTAAACAAAATATGTTACACAAATCATCATACATATTTTTGAACCTGATATATCTTACCTGTCCCATTCAAATCCACTGTTAAACAACTCTGAAATAGCCTTCAAACATATAGTTCGGCAAAACTTACTACAGTTTGACAATTGTTCGACGCTATATCAGTAGCTCGGCAAACCTTACTAAAGTTTGACAATTGTTCGACGCTATATCAGGGTACAGGATCACGTGCCTTTGTGGGGTTCATAATTATGGATGTAAACACACCGGTGAGTGGTGCTCTGTTTGTTTTGAAATATTTTTTAAAACATTTTTTCTTAATAATTTAAACTTGTGCATAAAATATCTTACTTTATTTCGTAAGCCGGTGTTTTTGGGAAAACATCGATGTGTAACGCATTCATGTTCACTTTAATGCTGTTCGAAACGTGACATTTTCGCACCGACATGAGACGTATTCAAAGATTTTTCTTAAATCTTAAAATATCGGCACAAACACAAACAAACATAAAAATGTATTGCACAACTGTAGCCTTTAGTACGCTTTTACAGTATAGTATGTTAAAAACTCGTACATCTAATTTTTCCTGATGATAAGTCAATTGGAAGAATAAAGATAAGTTCAGCAGTTTATATTGTTAATTCTAAGAAGAGAGGTGAGCTACTTAAACAACTTGTTTTTTGATTAATTGAAAATAAATGTGTTAAATATACCAGCCTAATACAATCCTATGTGCATATACACTGATGTACAAGTAAAACAGAATATTTAAAGTTTATTTCAAATCTAGAAACTAATAGCTTTAATTATCATACAAAGTGGCATGACACATTCAAAGACAATCAAACATTACACATTTTAAACTAGTACAAAATAGTTATTATTATTATAAAGCTATTGAAGGTCACCAACACAGAAGGAAAACGCTACTGTTTCATTTTTGTTTCTATAAAATTTGCTTTAAAATATCGGATGGTTTAATTATACCCGTATTTTAACAAAATACGATAGGAAAAATAACAGTCTGAGTTTTTCCGAAATATATCGGAAGATCTTTAAATGCAGGGCTTTTTGTATTAAGATCGTGTTTTCAGTGTGCAGGATCACGTGACTGTATTGGGGTTTACAAATGAATTTAAGTGGGTGTAAACACACCGTTTAGTGGTGCTTTTTTCAAATTACTTTTTAAAACAATTTTTCTACAGAAGTTCAACTAGTGCATACAGATCAGTTTATTATGCGGCGTATGGCAATGCGAAAAACATCATAATAACTTTATTTAACAAGCCTGTGTTCTTGGCCAAAAATCCGATTTTTACAGTAGTCATATACAAGGTTATGCTGCACGCAACGTTACATTTTGTCACCAATTTTAGACGTATTAAACAATGTCTTCTTAAATCTTAAGATATCGCAACAACCTGCAAGAAAAACTGTCTTTTATGCAATAGAGATTTTTGCAAACATATGTTAATAATTTGAGATATTCGTAAAGTTCTTAACGGTGTGTTTTCATTCTGTCCAGCCCGTGTGTAAATCCTTGTGAACCCCGTTTATCTTGCATCATGTATTAAATTATATTATTTTATGATGGATATATGTATCTTCACTATCATGTGATGTAGTGTTACTATATGTTCTTCCCTATATGGTAGAAAGATTTGCAATGCGCATGCTAAGGGAGGAGACATACGCTCGAAGTCGATTGCAACTAAATTGTAAGCAATCTTGAACTTTATGGTGAAAAGCAATGTGCTAAATTTATTGGATATTTTAATTTCGCGTATCTTCTCATTATATAATAAGGATGGTATGATTATGATTTATTTAAAAAAATCAGCAATTGTATTATTAACATGAAGAAACAGTTATTTTAGTAATTTGAATATTGTTTCCCCGTTTAGTCGTTAAGTAGGCCAAGTTTATATATGAATAATTACTTTAAAAGCATGTGAAGGGAATGTATAAATCATTATTTAAATGTTTTTTGCATATATTGTAAATGTGTTTGTTGTTATACAGAGATCACTTTCGTGCACTAGAACTTCAAAGACGCCCCTGTTGTGCATTGGGAGTTTTTTACCCTGGTAAATACTCTTCAAGCCAATCGTATTTTAATCTCCACGCAGAGTTATCGTTCCTTCCTCTCACATAACCCTCTGCAAAAGGCTCAGCATGCCATTTTGCCTAAAATTTGGGTAAAACCAAACAAACGCATTCAATTTATATTTGATTGGATATTTTAGATCGCATGAATTAAATTAAGAACTATGACTTTTAAATTAACGATTCATCGGGCAAAAACTTGGTAGTATTAATGCATCTCCTTGGATCTGTTTGTTGCCCATTTACGCAGATGGAATCATTCCGCGCACTTCACAAATGTAAACAAATGAACAAATTCAGTGACGTTAGGCATTGCTTCGACGGCAAACGTGTATTCGTGTATTATTTATCAAATAAATAAGGGACTTAGTTTTACAGTATACGGGAAAATAATTTTTTAACATTTTACATGTTTAAATTCATGTTTAGAAAGTGAATTTGTGATCAAATCTCATAGTAATTTTAGTATGGTCTAAGTTCTAACATTATAATTAGTAGTAGAAGGCTCTTGAACATTATTCATACGGACCAGTTGGTTTGTGATAAAAATCAATATATTTCAGCATGCAGACTTTATAATTATTACTGTATCCATGCATTATTTTCCACCCTTTGAACTTAAAGATGACATCCATACACACTTGATTTTTACCTCTTACAAAATAAATGTGAACCAAATGGACAAAAAGGAAAGAGTGCTCTCAGACTAGTGATTTAAATATATTACAGTAAAGATTGTCTGTGAAGAACGGCATATTTTAGATGATCAAATATCCTCCTTATTACAATATGATCAGGCTCTGGTCATTGTCGCTTCAGGTGCTGCATGTACATGTACTTCACTTGAAAGTACCCGGGGTACTCTTAAGTATTCTACAATTTTACCGGCTTAATAAAACACAGTTAAAGGCAACTCACCATTCTCGGGGATATTTTTAAGAATATTTTCCATACCACGGGTACTTTGTAGTATACTTAAGTGTACACGGGGTACTAAAATGTTGTACCTGAGTCGACAATTACCAAATGAGCTTTACTAGTTACTGTCCTTTCTCAACACTCCAGTTTCAGATGAGCATTACTGAAATTACAAAGATGAGTTCAAACAGTACCACCACCTGTAATTGAAGCGAACGGTCAACCTTTGACACCTTCATTTATAGTCATCTGATCTACATGTATAAATAGGAAATTCCACACTTCAACTATTTAATTATGTTGTACTTGTACTGAATGGTTTGATACTAGCAAATGTATATTTCTAATCATAACTGTACGAAGACTGGGAGAAAAAACAATTTCTTTTTTTATTGGATTCCTGTAATTATATTGGTGTTTCAGTATTACGATATTTCAATTGTGGTAGTCAAACAAAATTGACATTATTAAAAAAACAAAAACATGAGAACAAGTCCCTTAAAACGGTGGCATATTTCTGGGATATTAACAGAAAAAAGGAAAACCATACTTTTACTATCTTGTTAGATTTTTTAAATAACAGTATTAAAGACCTGTGTTTAGGAAATACCAGTAAAAAGATCACGTGAAAAATTATATTAAGGAAAGTTTTACATTATACCACAGATACAATATTTTTTAAGGTTTATAGTCTTAAAAATGCTAATTTTCCTCTAACGTGCCCTTGTATTTCAAGATAGAATACTGTCCTTGCCTGATGGAAGAGGTCTGGGTGCAAAACCCAGCAGGGCTTCCAGAGAAGAGGCATTTGGGACAGATGATTGTATTTGCTTTGATTGTATTTGCTTTACTTTATACTTAAAATCAACATGCACATGTATTGAGAACAATATTTGATTTTATATAAAAAAAGACATCAACCTTATGAATGGACATCATTTTAATTCGTTTTAGTCACTTTAACTATCACGCAAAATTCATTTTCAAAATAATAACATTTATGGTTTCAATATGCTCAATACAATACAAACACAGCATGATGCAAAAAAGGAGACAACAAAATAAACTCAATAATTACATGTATAAAACAATTTCACAATTTATAACAATTTAAATAACTTGATAATAACTGATTATAGTAATGTACAGGTATTTTAACTCCGGTTAAGTTGTGTGTGTAGGTGAAGTTTTGTGTTTAGGTCCACTTTTCTCGTAAAGTATCAAAGCTTTTGCATTAAAAAAATAGCACGATTACTAACAATCATGAGGGGACTGGGCAGGCAAAGTTAGATAACTCTGGCTGGCATTTTGACAGAATTATGTGCCCTTTTTATACTAAGAAATTTGAGAATTTGGTTAAGTTTTGTGTTTAGGTCCACTTTATTCCTAAGGTATCAAAGCTATTGCTTTCATACTTGCAACGCCTTTTAACTATCATAAGGGGACTGTGCATGCAAAGTTATGTAAATCTGACTGGCATTTTTACAGAATTATGGCCCCTTTTATACTTAAAAATTTGAACATTCAAAGCTATTGCTTTCATACTCCTCGCAACACTTACTTACTATCATAAGGGGACTGTACATGACAAGTTGCATAACTCTGGTAGGTATTTTGATGGAATTATGGCCCTTTTTTGACTAAGTAACTTTAATATATGGTTAAATTTTGTGTTAAGATCCACTTTACTTGTGAAGTATTAAGGCTATTGCTTTCAAACTTTAAATACTTTCTAACTATCATTAAGGTACTGTACCTGGCAAGTTGAATTTGACCTTGACGTTTGAATGACATTGACTCTCAAGATCAAATTATTAAATTTTGCTAAAACTTACCTGACATACCACAATGGACACCACACAAACCATCCCCAGGCCCAACCTCAGAATCGCCCCCCCTCAAAAAAAATTCTTCTTTTTTAAACATGGTTTAAAAAAACACAAATATTTATTTGTATTATTTTATTTTTGAATGACTGTCCAATCATCCCACCCAAGAATACCCCCCCCCCCCCAATTTGTTTTTATTGTTTTTTCATTTTTGAAAGATAATGTTATCAATGACCATACACCCACACTATACACCCCTCTCCACCCTAACCCCTCCCCCTGTTGATTGAAGTATTGAGATAGGTCCTAAAAGAAAAATAGATGAGCAGTCTGCACCCGCTAGACGGTGCTCTTGTTTATATATGCACTCGTCAATATTGAACACTGAATTTCTCATGTCTGATTTGTACACTTTTCTCATGATTATGTTACTGGTGAACAAATGCCTTTCTATTTATGGGGAATTTTTTCCCCACAAATATCCATGCAGTGTATTTCCTGAAAACAGACATAATTTCATATTTATACAAATATTAGGCTCTACATTAATGATGGTGACATGTGTTTCATTATTGATATATTTTGCAGACAAAAATATAATACCAACCCTTGTCATTGTTAAATGGCAAGTTGACAGTATATCACTTGAATATTGCCTCATTTTGAAAAAAGGCCATACGCGTTTATTGTCTAAGGTGTGCCCCAATTTTTTTTGATCAAGAAAATTGTGATTTGAAGTTTATGAAAAATAACTACAGTGACTCATATGATGACAATACCTGCGTTATTCCAGAAAAGTTGTACCAGTATTCATGTTTGGTGAACAGGTGTTATCCACATAGGCGGATCCAAGGGGGGGGATGCACGCGACGCACGCCCCCTTAAAATCGCCAAAGTAAAGTAACATTATTTGATGTTTCATTCTAAACTAGATCTAAATCACCTATTTAAACTCATTTTTCTTCTTTTTTCGTACACAACATTTACCACTAATCACAGACAATCGCTAAATGTTTCAACTTAAGACTCTCTGTTGCCCTGTTTATCCGTATTAATATAAACTTTGCACTTTATTGGCTTTATACGAAGGTACTTTGATGAAAGTACATAAGGCATGACATGCTCAAGAAGTGATTGGAAAAGCCTTCAAAATCACTAAAATCATGGAGCTTCCCCGGGGCGAATTCCAGGGGGCTAACGGACCCCCAGCAAATCTTTCAATATCCTACCCCCTCCCCCAAACAGAAATCCTGGATCGGCCCCTGATCAAGATCCCCTCCTTTCGAAAAACATATTAACACATTTGGCACAAATAAGGCTGACTGGTGAATCAACCAGTGATAGATTCATTAGAATAATAAGAATTTGTCTGGTTAGTGATTTTGAAAGCTTTGTAGCAACAGATCAGTAGGTTTTGTCTCTTATACTACCTTTTTATATTGTATATATTGACCTATGAAGATTTATTTTCAAATATATTTAGGTATATACACAGTAATTGTAGATCTTAAATATTCTGTGACACAAAAATGTAGGTTTGTTAAATCCAACAACCATATCCTTATTATCATAATGCATAAAGACTGATAAAAGATATTATGGTATGAGATGGTTTCTTTAAATGTGAATGTAATGTAACCGTCGTGCAAGAGATTGTTAAGTATACTGTAACCTTCATGATAAACGCTTGGAATGATCATCACATAGATTAGATGCTCTCATAAAAATAGTCAGTTCTGAGCCCAACGCAGAGTAGTCTGGATTACCTGCCTCTTACACTTTGTATTGGGTTAGGCATACATGATTCATGGCGGCAGCCAGTGTGTTCCTTAAAATGGACAACTAATTTATTTTCGGAGCAAGGAGTTCACATTGTGATAATCGGTCTTATTATAATCAATATATTGGCGATATTGATTTTTCTTGCTTTTTACGCATAACCTCAATACATAGACATATGATATATGGCTATATTTCGGAGAGAACGGATTTCGGAAAAACTTTTATAACGCAATGTTTAACCAAAGCCGGATTCAAGTTTGACATTAATTTTGAGATTATTTTGTTAATGTGAGTATTTTAATAAACATTTTAATGTGTTCAAAATATTTTCACACTTCCAGGCTCTATATACTTTAACATTTAGTTGTTAATGTGAGTATTTGACAAAACATTTTCATGTGTTAAACATTCGTCTTTCGCATGAGACGTTTAACCGAGGTTCATTGTATTAGGTGCTATACGCCGGGCACTAAAAGACCAAGGGTCACCTCTGGAATGGGATGTCTCCTGTATCTTGCACTATTCCCTGTTACCAACTAACACGTCTTCCTTGTGGCGATGGCTATATGGAAGACAATCCCGATGCATTCGATATCAATTAAGACACACACACCGTAGATTGAGATGTATGATCCGTGTTATGTTTTGTTTTGTAGGCTGTAGTGGGTCAGAGCCTGTGTTCATGACATGCATTGGTACATAAAGGCAATGGTATATAAATTCCTTCACCTATAAAGGTAAATATTTCAGAGAATGGATCATTCTTACATACAGCAGGACGATAGACTGAGTAAGAGAAGTAAGAGGATGCCAACCATGTTCGTCTTAGACCACATGTACGTGAAATGATGTGATACACAGCCATTCACACCAGCACACACTCCACCACAATCTCAAAAGAGTCTGAAGAGAGAAAGAAGCTCCGACTGGAAGTACACCTCATCAGCCGTCAAAAATAGTAATTCCAGTGACGTGGGTGGGCCGGCATGAATAATCCTCTGCGCATGTTTGAGATCCGCTCCCATACCTAGGGCCACTGATGAAAATATGAGTCGAATGGGGCATTCTGAAATCGGCTTGTTTGTAAACTGGAAAGAATGACCCCCTTCAGCTGAAAATACAACATACTTCATTGTTTTAGTGTTGTTTTTATATCATTGTTATATTATTTAAACAAGGTTGTAAATTATGGTTGTCTGCATCATAACTGACTAACAGAACTTAAAGGTCGCGGTGGTGTAGTGTGTGTGGTGTCCGCCTAGCGATAGGGAGTTTGTGGGTTTGATCCCTACTCGGGGAGCGTTCTCATTATCTCCTCCATAGGCACCAAGCACTGGTACTTTCCTGGAAACGGACTTGAGAGTGTCTATATAACCCTAAGGCTTTCGATGCAATCAAGCTAAAATAAATAGGTTTAAACTAACCGCACTTATCGATTAAAAAAATCATGTTAACAGTTCTGCTATCTCCACCGTTGTTGTCGTTCAACTTCAGCCTCCAAAATTTCAATACTACGAAGTAAAACTATTGAAACTAACCTTTCCAGAATCCTTTTCCATAAAAGAATGGAACATGACGACTCGTGCGTTTTCAGGTTCTTCACTCTCCTCAGCATAAAAATAACTGCCCAGTATTTGCCTGGCTATCTGATATCCGTAGCCAATCCACTACAATGATTAATGGCCTACAATATAAAGCCATTTAATAGTATTCTAGGTACAAGTCTACGTTGAAATGCTATTGCAATTTATTATTTATTTGACCATACAAAAATATACATCATAAACATTACGTTCATTGAACATCTATTCTCTTGTTCGATTGTGTACACATTCATTATCCGAAAGACGCTGTGTCCGAATTGGGTAAACATTTTAAATAAATCATAAGTTATTCGAAAAAAAAAAATTGACGGATCGTTACCTATAACTAAACCTTAACAAAAGCTTAAAGGTTTTTCACTCACTCCAAACTTTAATATTTTTACGATGATTAATACATACGTAGTCCGCCGCCATTTTCCACGGTTGCCTGAAGTACTAAAGTATTATTACGACGGGAACCGGAATAAACACAGAGGTGAATGTAATGTAACCGTCGTGCAAGAGATTGATCGTATTTCATCATTGATATAATTGTCATCTTGTTTTGTTGTTTATTTGCCAATTCCTGCATCCGACCGAAATAAAATTGTAAAATTAAAATACAAGTTTGACAGTACATTATATTTAATAAATATTAAGTGGTTGTTTTTGTGAATTTCCTGCATACTTTAATTGCTGGATTTCGGATATAATTTACATTCGGATATCTTTTTAAATACCTAAACATTACTTTTCAGGTTCGGGTTCCTTGATAACAGTCTAGGTGTTATTCCACATTAAAGAATGTCTATATCCGTCAATAACCATTTATGGAAAAGGACTTGAAAAGCGCACGCTCGGGTCAATGGCATGCATACAAAGCAAACTGAATTGTCTGCAATCTTGGATAGTAATGGTAATTTTAGCTCGATTGGTCAATGTCGGTTCGGGTACTACTTACATGTACCCCGGGTACTCTTACATGTACCCCGGGTACGGTAAATATACTAAAACGTACCCAGGAATAATAACGCTAAATTGGTCGTTGTCGGTTTAAAAAATAAATAATTATGTTCACATTTATGTCAAATTTCCTGTTAAATGGCCTCTATATTATCAAAACTCACACTCAAAAATCACATTGTTACATTTTTTAAAAAGGGAAGTTTGTTTCAGATAAACAATATCGAGTTAGGGTAATCGGTAACGCGTTTTACGACATCAGATTTTTGGCGGGAATACAAATCGGGTTCTGTCTAATATTGACCGGGTACGTTTAAGTATATTTACCGTACCCGGGGTACATGACAGTATACTTAAGAGTATCCGGAGTACATGTAAGTAGTACCCGAGCCGACAATGACCAATCGAGCGCAATTAACTGTAACAAACAATATGTTTCATGTCAAGCAAAATCTTTGTAAACAATTTGGTAAGTACGCTCATTATTAGAGTAAAGAAAAGAAAAGTTATTTTTTCGACATGATGAATATTTGACCTACATGTACTTTGCGTTAAAAACTTTGCCCTCTCAGACATTCCCAAAAGAGCTGGACCGTCTGACCTTTTTAAGACAGATCAAATTGAAAATGCTATGTTGCAGGTTCGAATGTCCGGACTATTATAAAATAGCAAAAGTATATTTATTTCATTGAATTAAAATCTGAAAATAAAAGAGAGCTTAAAAGAAATATGAGCAGTAAACAGTGTATCGTATTCTTTGTAAATATTCATGAAATGTTCCTGCGCATGCGCACCGAAAACTTCCTAGTAAATGTTGTCGATAGCATTAAGGGTTAAACAAAAACACGTTCTGCAACTCAGATCGTTGTAATCGGGGCATAAACAGTTTGTTCCCGATAAAACTTAGTATGTTAAATTATGTTATTGATATCCCATATTGTTCTGTTGTTTAAGGTACTTCATTGATTCCTTACAAGTATAAATGTGATTTTTGTGTAAAAGTAATTTATTTACATTCTTCAGTTACTGCCAAAATATCGGCAGGGATTTCTTTCTTAAGGTTGGGAAAAGGCCTGGCCTTCAATTGTCGGGGAAAAATAATGACAAAACTGAGAATGGGAGAAAACACTAATTTTCAAGGTAAACATAACATTTTGGAAATGTGCTCGATTTTAAAGAAATTCAGTTGGGGGTAGGGGCCTTTCCTTTGGGGGAAGGGGCCTATATAACGCCCCTGCTAAAGAAGGAATAAAGCCCTGATCAATATCTGAAAACATTTGTCTGAACAGCAATTTTCATACCAGTTTACAATGAATTATTTTTCAATTGAGAAATTGCTTTGTTTTTTAATTTATTTTTGGTTTGAATATTTTTCTTTAGAAAACTGCAAGTGTGTGGAGATTTGTCAGTCTTCAGTGTTGTTTTGCTTATTTTCCATTTCATTTTTTTTCAATTATCACTATGCCAATTTGAGTCGGTGACGTAATGTTTTGGTTCTATTAATCCTAGTCCGGTCCTGCAAGTTTTTAAGTCCACAGGACCAAATGTCCTGTCAACTATAAATAATGTTGGGAATTTCTGCTCTCTGGTGAGCATTCATAGCTTAGATTATACTTAATCTTGTATAACATACACAGTTTAATAATGGTTTCGGTTACTGATATATAACACATGTGTACTTAACATTCTTACGTCTTCTTCAGATGAAAAGCTTGGTGGTTACCAACATTTTTTGAAATTTGACAGGGTACTTTCGGTTTCATTATACAGAGCAGACCAGAACAAAGTTTGTACAACTTCATAATATTTGTTTAACAGGTGAATATGAGAGTTTAAAATTATATTCTTGAATTGCATAAAATGACAATACATACAATATTGGATAGCGATTAGTGCAATATTTTTGTCTTTGTCATTTGAGGAGCACATGAAAAGAGTGTATTAAGCCTGCTTAAAAGGTTGATGTGATAGACAAAAGACTACACTCCTTAGCCAACAGGTTTAGCATAAACATATTTATTTGATATCATAGAAAGATGACAGCTTATTGAAAAATATCCCGTTCTATAGAAAAATTAACGCGTGTCTTTTTTAACTTGTAAGAATTTGTATAATCATAGTTAAGTTATAACTTGAGTTTGGTAAGACATAAATTAAATTTAATACTGTGAATGTGTTACAGTAAGTTATTACTATCAGTTTTTTGTCTTGATTTGGGGAATGGGCATGTCCTTCAATTTTGGGAAAAAATATGGAAAAACTAAAAAAAGAGACGAAATTTGCCAAGGTAAGCTGGAAATTTAGGGAAAAAAGCATTATTTCAAAGAAATTCTTTGAGGTGAAGCGGCACATTTCTTGGGGTACCTTTATAGGGCCCTTTCTGAAGAAAGAGAAAAGCCCTGACAAGTGATTTTCCCTTAATTGAAATAACTATTGAAAATGTGCTGAAATATGTTAATGTGTAAAAACGAAATACATAACCTTATTTAGAATATCACAAACAATATGCGATATGTTCACAAATATAACATCCTGATTTAAAACAATTTGTATGGAACTAGACGGATGGTCCATTCCCAGCAATACAAGGTTAGGTAATAATACCTCCTATAAATAGGGGTTCGTACTTTGATTACATGATCGTTTTGCATGTATGAAAACATTTCTAAAGTGAACAAATGGAAAGGCCCAAATGATAACGAAGAATTTTGTATTGGATACCATCTTGCATTCGCTTATTGTGTCAGTTTGATGGCTGAAAATATTTTGAATTAGTTAGTCATAGGATGCATATTGTGTTATGTGTTGTGTTATGTATCAAATTATCAATATATATTTATATGAATTAATTAATCGGATATATAGACTATTTAAATTCCAAACTTAATTAATTTTTTAACAATCATGGTAAGTTAAATTAGAAATAAACCCTATAACATGCTTTATTGCACACCAATATAGCCATAGGCATAGTAAACAACTGCATTAAAAGAGAATATTATTTTTATAAAAAATATAGTTCATGTACCAATAAAACATCGAATCATTGGATAAACCGTCGTTGAATCCTAGATGCAGGTACAGCCGCTGCACATCCATCTCCTGCAGGTCTCTCACCAATGCATGGCGTAAACCTTGGCGACCGCAACAAATTTGAGCACCTTTGTAAACAGTGTTAGTCATTGTTACAGAAGAATGTCTTGACAATGTTATTCAAAAGAGTGTCTTGATAAATGAATTGTAAATGTAAAATGAATTAATAAAAGGGAAAATGGATAATTTGCGACAGGAAATTAATTAAAACCTTTAAACTAAAAGTCTCTAAAATCTATACTAAAGTCCACATGTTTATTGCATAATAACGTAGTAAATGTAATAATTTTAAATCAGTATATTTTCCTTCACTGAATACAGATAAAAAACAAGAGTTCCACAGTCGGAACATATACCCCCTAAACAGGGCTTTGAACAAGTGACCCCAATTTCAACAGGGGTCATCTTCTGCCCAAGGCCCATGTAAATGTGAAGTATCAAGCCAATGAGTCATTTCGTTAAAAAGTTATTGATCAGAAACATTTTTTTACTTATTGTGACAGTGACCTTGACCTTTGACCTAGTGATCCCAATTTCAAAATGGGTCATCTACTGTCCAAGGCCAATACGAATGGGACATATCGAGCCAATCGATCGATTTGTTAATGAATTATTGATCAGAAACGATTTTCCCACTTATTGTGACCTAGACCATGACCTTTGACCTAGTGACCCCAGTTTCAATAGAGGTCATCTACTGTCAAAGTCATATGCACCGGAGAAGTATCAAGCTAATCAGTCAATTTGTTGACGAGTTAATGAACCACGCATCTCGTCAGCAGTTCAGAAATCACACGCTCAAAACAACATGCCCACCTTACAAGAACATAATAAAGGAAATAATTATTCATTTGGCAGTGTTGATTTTTTTATGAAACAAGCTGAAAGAATCTTGCGGAACAAGCGTAGCTTGATTATGTCTCCCGAGAAATCGTTGGAATCTTCAAACAAACGACGGAAAGTGAGTGAAAATATAGAACCTGAGTTATCAGTAAGGTTGAGCAAAAAGAGAAGTTTTCTTCTTCCCCTAAGCAAAATTTCAGAATCCCAAATTAAGGGAATTCGACTCATGGAAAATGTAGAGACGTTACAGATAGAGAGTTCAGTTGCGTCTTTGATGACTGGCGGTCAAGGATTCGATACATCTGTATGTTGTAATGAAATTTATCAGATGAGTGATGCAAGTCTTGATTATTTTTCTGCATCAAATGATGACATGTTTCTTTACCAGAAATAGCATGCCAGTGCCATTAGCAAAGATTAATTCTACGGACCATGAAATTGGCTGCAAATCGGGTTACGGGAAGAAAAGAATGCTGCTTTATTCTACCCAGAGCATTGAATCTCCCAAAGACAAGAATTGCATAGTGTTAAGTGGAGAATTTCCTTTCTCGGATTACTCTGATAATGAGTCACCTATTTTTTCATCAAGTCGAAAAAAACATATGCAAAAACATCGGAAAAGCATCTGCTTTCACAGAACAGTGACGGTTTTGACAATGAGTAAATGCAATCGCTTGATGAAGATATTATGTCCCCAATTTACTCATCAAATCCCCAGGCAACAAGAAAATTTCCCTAAATGTCTCTGCAAAAAGCTTATTGCACTTGATTCACTTGATTGCTGAAATTTCTGTCAGTTGGAGGGGAGAAATGTCAGAAGACAAGAACTGAAATAAAAGAAACAAAGGCAAGAACTGGAAGATCTTGCAGATCCCTGAAAAAGCAGCTATGACCTTTATTTTAATGTTTACTATGATTTGCGTAGGCAGCCCTCTGGAAACTTGCCCTTGTTTTAATATCCTCAATATTCCACAAATTGGTGGTTATAACTACAGCATTTAGATCATGAATCCTATTTTTTAAAGCATATAGCAATAACTGATTTAACAACTGACAATACAATCTTATAATGAAGAACTGGTTTTCATAATGGCTCATTAAATAACAAATAAACCTGCAGAGCTCTGAATTTTTAAAGCATTTGAATTGAATGTAAATAGATTTTATTTTGAAACAATTTCTTTTGAAAAAATATTGAGAATCATGTGTAGTAATTGGTTTGCTATACTCAATTGATACATGCTTAACAATGTTGGATAAAACAAGCAATATGAGTTTTATTAAAAGAAATTTACACTTTTGCTCCAATTTAGTTCATTCTACTGAATTTTAAGAAAAAGAAAGTGCTGTACTCGACTCTTTTATGTTATTATTTTACATTTCTTTTTCTGTTAATAAAGTATTCTGGAGCATTCTCTGCTAAAATATTTGTTCTTTGCTTCGGTTATAAGTATGCATATTAGCACTATCACTTATTATTAATATGTTGTGTTAATTTGGTATGAAGTTCATATCAAAGCTATTTTGTATCAGTTTTCCTTTTGTAAATGAAAAGGAAGTAAAGACAAATCAACGCAACTATGGGTCATTTAGAGGACATATTATAGATCCTGATTATATAATTGTCTAAATTTGTCTGCCTGCTTATCAGCCTGAATGTCTACCATGTTTCTGCTACAAGTGAAAGCAGTTTGAATGCCCGCTATATCATTGCTGCAATTGAAACACCGTATGAAATATCAGCTGAGCCTTGGGATGCAATTATTCCGTAATTGTCTTGTCAAATTTGTATGAAACGTCTCGGAGATAGTTTGCTGGGTTCTGCAAATTCAATTACTTGGTAACAATAATAGAATATGATATGCCCAGAAAATCTGCTCTGATTATTGGCCTGCACTGTTGGAGATATAATATTTTACCATTTTTTTCTGCATATTTTTATTGCCTTTTGCCACTCTATCCGGTTATGCATCCCTGGTGATATCTTCTATATGGTTATCTGATACTCTATCACTAAGGGATTCACAGGGCTGGCCTCAATTGAATTACCGAGTTAGTGAGCTGTAAAGAAGAATGTTACGTTTTGAATAATTTGTAAAACTAACCATTACTGGTATTGTACTCTTCTTCCGTAGGGCTTTAAACGTGTATGTATTAGCAACATTATGTAATATGTGTTTAATAAATGTTGCGTAGCAAGGTTTTAAAAAGTGTATAAGTTGGTAAACCGGTCATGATTGGTAAGTTTTAAGTGATTAAATGATTGATTGTGCTAAAATGGTTTATGTTGCGAAAATGGTCCATGCTGCAATAATGGTTTTTATTTGTTATATGGTCTGTGTTGATAAAATGGTATTTATTGGTAAAATTATAAAATGTTATAAATTGATGAAATATATGTTGAGAAAATGGTCCATGTTTCTATTTCTTTTATTGGTATACCAATCAGAATAAATTAAGCACCTAAAAATATTGGAAAAAAATATTCAGTTTTTAACTTTTTATAAGGTAGTTAAAGATATTTTGTTTTATGCAATAATTTTAAGTTTTGATAACACAGCCACATATGTAAAATGTGACACATTTTCATAAAGAAGATGTAAAATGATAAAATGATTAACATATTTTCTGGATCATCCACTGGCACACATTTTAATTATTGTTAAATTTTTTAATAATTATGTTATTGAACTATTGATTTTTGATATCGTATATTTGTTCATTAAAATTTAACTGACAAAATGTGTTCAGTGCCGTCATACTGAAATGGTTTTATCTGACTCGTAATGAACTTGGATGTGATAATTAGATAGGGTCGTCTAGTAGAGGAGAGGTTTTTATAGTCTAAGAAATACTGATCATGTGATCATATTATATATAATTTAGATGATAAATTTTGTGTACGGTGTGTCATTAAACTATTCTTAACATATAGAAATGGTTGTTTCTGTTAGTATATTGTACCAGTATTAGGCAGTGTTACAATATTTTTTTTAAATGCAATTAATAATTCAATATTTCAGTAGAATCGGATTGTATACTATGAAACTCGTGGTTATATATAGTATTTATGAATATCCATATGAAGATTGAAGGTTTAAATATGTAGTGTTTAAACTAGTGCTATTTTGTTTTTATTTTAAATAATTGTTAAACAATAAAAAGTCTCCATGCTCACATTTTTCCGTAACTTGATTATAAGGCAAGTTTCATATTTCCACATTGCACTGGAATCGTCTGAATCGTTACATGAAATTGTTGTATCGGAATTCAACCTTGATTTAAAATCCAATTGTCCACTATTAATAGCCAATTAGTTGGACAGACGGGCAAAGGTTGTTTACGGTATGGTGTTTTTGTCACTAACTTTTATAGTTGTTCAGTATTAAATTTCGATACCGTGCTCTACCCAATTAATCGAATCGTCCGTTTTATGCTATAACGACGTCAAGTCGTTTTTGAAATGTTCAATAACATTGGCAAATATTGCTTACGTGATTTCTAAATTTCTCGGCAAATGGCTGACTTCAGCTGCTCAATTGTATCTGGCTTAGGTATGTTAACATTGTCCTTCAAATATCCCCACATAAAAGTATCCAACGGACTGATCTCTGGGGAATGTGGAGGCTATACTTGATCAGTTTTATATGAGATTAATTAACTACCAAATGCTTCTCTCAACCATTCCAAGACATGTCCTGCAGTATGTGGGTCAGCTCCATCTTGCTGAAACCATATTTTGTTAATGTTAATACCTGTTTTTCGGAGGGCAGGGAGAAATTAGTTCTTCAAAAGAATTAGATTCGGGCACTATTTAATGTTGTGGTTTCACCTTCCGATTCGAAAAAAAGGCCCGATTACTCCGGTCAAACTCAGGGCTGTCCATACTGTCACCTTTTCATCATGAACAGGCTTTTCTAAATAGAAATGTGGTTTCTCCTTACTCCATACTCTACTGTTCTGTTTGTTAGGAGTGTTATTTAGATACAATGTGATTCTTCGAAAACCATATTTTATCAACTGAGTCCAATTTATCAAATATTCATTCAGCAAACTCTAGTCTGCAGTTTATGTCTGTTTCTTTCAAATGTTGCAGTATGGACATCGAATAAGGATACACATACAAATCGAACCGCAGCGTTCTGAAAACACTTCCATAACTAGACTTACTGTTGATATCCCCCACAACCTTTCTTACTGATTTCTGTGGTGCCTCCTGAATACCTCAAGGATCTCTGCAACGTTGTCTGAGCTGCGGCTTGATCTTGGTCTTCCACTGTTGTTTTTTTTGGCTGTCCCAAACTGAACTAGTCTGTTAAAATCTATTAATAAATCGATGTACTTGAAGCTTGGTTAATATGTGATCGTTAGGATATTTTTACTGCATCGTTCGTATGACAGTAACTGGAGGTTACTTCTCAAAATAAAGCTTTACTAGTTCAGCAGCCTTCTGATATGACGTCGTCATCTAGAAAAACCAACCATTATTGGATGACGTCACGACGTCAACGTTTTCCCGTAACTTTCTGATGGCACAAACTTATGCCAATTCCCCTTACATGGGGTATATAACACTTAGTAATTCTATCACCCGGAAATTATTTATTTAATATCAAAACAGTATCAGATATTATTGAACATACTTTGTTTTCCCTTCACAATTGTGTTAATATTTCATCTTCCTTTTATGGCGCTTGGCGTTCAATTTAAATAAATTGTCTTCATACAATACACTATTTTTAATTAAAAATATATAGATAATAATAGGTTGTTGACGTGGATGGAGAATAGTTATCTGGCAAGTCGGAGGAATTCGGCTCATCCGATAAGATCCTCCGACGAGCCGGATAACCATTCTCCATCCACGTCACCAACATATTCTTTTATCTATCATGTCACATTTACTTCTTTTTATTATATATTTTTTTACCGTTTATTTACACTTTATAAGAGTTTCACTGGAGAGTTTCGGTGGAATAATGACGTCATTTTGTAAAAAAATGACGTCATTTCACAGTAAAACAGAGCGACTGACGGATATTCGAGGTCACGTTGTCAACAAGCCTAATATATTTTGGGCTATAAGGTTACCTGGTTATCAGGCTGATTTAAAGACATGTAACAGGATAATTTTAATTATTTGGTTATTTTTAACGAGCTATGAGAAATGAATATTTTCCGCGTTTCAGGGCATTTTAGTTTAACTTTAAGAGTCGCGCTCATTGGATAATAATAATAACCGAACTTGACAAACAACATATTCTGCATACATGGAAAGCTATTTTATTTAGAAGTATTTTTTATCTCTAGTTTCCATAGCAACATATCCAGGGCCCATTTTTTTTGCATCCTTATGTTTAATAATGAAAATACTGATTTTCACACGGAAACTTAATACCAACATCACCGATGAGACAACGAGGGTCGGCACGATAAATTCCGGTCGAGCGGGCTAGTGGATACAAACGACTATGTTTGACGGTATATAATGTGTGTCATATCCCTGTTGATCGTCAATGTATACCTATGTTATCTTTACGTTTGCACGGTCTGTTCTGACGTAAGTATGCCCGTGCTTAGTTCTAATATCCTGTTATAAAGTCACGTAATTAAAAAATAAATGGGTGCCGTGGTTATTGTGTATGGGACAATACTTGTATCACACTCACACTGTTAAAACGAACAATGCAATTAAAAAAGTTCTAATTGTGAAATATTTACTTTCTCTTATCTGTTTATTTTTTTGCCGTTATCAATTACCGAGTTCCATATTAAGCATGTTATTGTAAAAAAATCGAGTATAAAGTCCAAATAGTTTTATCGCATCATCTGCTTTTCAAAAAGCACTTAGGTCAACCTGATTATTGATTCCGACACATGCATTGTATTTCGTATGGGTATTAATATTACAAGTTAAGAGGTTAAATGTTCCAAGATATCCTAGCGAGCCAAAAGATTAAAATCTAGGCGGTTGAATACAGAATTTAAAATACTTTAAGTGAAGGTCATTAGCAACAGTTTATCTTGTCAAATAATTGTTTTCATACCGCCAAAGAGGACCGATACATATGTTATTTTATGAATTTAGTGAACTACTATTAAAGTTATGTTTGAATCAATACTTAAAATCTAGATCGACGAGCAAATGTGTTGCTTATGAAGCATTTTTTATATTGTAATTCGCTTTTGTTTGTTCCTCCCAGTGAAATCATCCTGTCATCTAAATGCTGTCGCATCTCTATCACACTTTCATTGTCATTGAGAGAGTTTCTAAACCACTTGCCAATGCACTTAACTTGCTTCTCAGTCACTGTCGGGATGAGTTCTCAGTTGATTCTGAAGCGAAATCGGTCCTGTACCTTTCCTGTCTTCAGAACTAAGCTCCTCGACTTGGCTGACTTAAACTTAATCCTTGACCATGAGATCAAGAGTTCTAAGTCTTCCAACATGCATCTTCATTCTGGAACCGACTTAGGTGTTATTGTCATGTCATCCATGGAGGCTCTCGTTGGTGACTGGCGTATACCTAAGATGCTAATTGGACCTCGGGTCATCTTCTCTGCTTTTTCCACTCATAAGTTCATCGCTGCAGAGAAGAGAATGACAGAGATAGTACAGCCGGTAACTATCCTAACATCGAGGCGTTGCCATGACGTTGTATAGTAAGATAATGTCTAGCGCATTTTGAAGTTGTCAAAAAAGTGTTTCAGCATGTGTTTAACCTTCTCAGGTACACAATACTTCTTCAGTGTTATGTCTACAAGCTGGTGGGGGACTTTACACCACTTTGATGAGACTCCAAAGTCTCTTCAGCAGTATTGGGAACTTCTCATATACTTTGTTCGGGATTCCGTTTGGCCCTTGCGCTGATCCTTTTCTTATGTTTCTGATGACGTTTCTGACTTCCTGCAGCTTCGGCTCGGCATCGTCGTAGACATGCGTTGGTGGTCAGAAGACATAAGCGTATTGGGGTCACCCAGGTCATGTTCTCTGTTCTCGTCGAAGTGTACATTTCGTAGGTATCCTCTATTTTCCTGTCTTGGACAATCGAGCCTGCCTAATCTCTTGTCTCCACGAAGGTTTTTCGTGAACAGGAAGGGGTTAGCCGTGACGTTTGACTGCTTCCTTGAAATCTCCTTTCGATCCTTTCTGTTGTTCTCTGCTCTTCTAAGATAAGCTATCTGCTCGTGCATATTCTTTTCAACTCGTCCAATGCTGTTCTCTCTTCTATAATACATTTATTAACAAACAACAACAAAGAAGTGGTTATTAAATAAATATTTAATTGACAATACAATCGGAAATGATCGAAACATGCATCTGTGAGACATGTTGGGTTATTTTTTCGTTAAGGCAAATTGATTAATTGCTTTTGTTTGTTCCTCCCAGTGAAATTCTCAAGCAAGTACAATTAAGAAGTTAACTGTTCCGAAAAAAATAATGATGTTAACTTTTGGTGTAATATGATAAAAATTAACAGATCTAAATCATAATTTCTGCTCATTTTAGTTTAAAGTTTCTTAAATAACATAAGGCAGGTAACGTAAATGTTATGTCAAACGAAATTACTTTTATAACATCTCTTCTATAATACATTTATTAACAAACAACAACAAAGAAGTGGTTATTAAATAAATATTTACTTGACAATACAATCGGAAATGATCGAAACATGCATCTGTGAGACATGTTGGGTTATTTTTTCGTTAAGGCAAATTGATTAATTGCTTTTGTTTGTTCCTCCCAGTGAAATTCTCAAGCAAGTACAATTAAGAAATTAACTGTTCCGAAAAAAAAAATGATGTTAACTTTTGGTGTAATATGATAAAAATTAACAGATCTAAATCATAATTTCTGCTCATTTTAGTTTAAAGTTTCTTAAATAACATAAGGCAGGTAACGTAAATGTTATGTCAAACGAAATTACTTTTATAACGACCTATACTGCCTAGATTTCTGTTTAGTTAAGAAACGCCTTAAAATAAAAGATTTGTCTACAGTTTTTGTATGTTCTTCAGTATTATAATAATATATATCAATACGTTTTTATTTGTTTATCAAAGAATTGTATTTTTAAGATTTTAGATTGTAACTGTTCGAGTCAAATCCATTTGGACCTCCAGTATTAGTTTAAGGAAACACTTATACAGGTTAATATAATGCAATACGATATGCACCGAACATAATGATATGATTTGAATTTGGAGTACACGAGTATTGTCCATCGGGGTAAAGTCCTCTTTAAAAAGTTTTCTTTTAAAACTTAATGCATATATCGTCTGCATTCAT